>NC_030432.2:1215894-1223394 GCF_001660625.3 Ictalurus punctatus
TAGTAATATAAATATCTAATCCTACTCTGCTCTTGTCTCTCAAACTTTTTATTTTTTATTCAAACTCTTCTAGGCCCCACCCACTTTACCACAGTTTCTCTACTTTCAATGTAAAGATGTAATATTTGGTGACTAACTGTAATCAAACATTTTGGCTGAAAGCTTTTTGTAGCAGTAAAAAATACAATGTAAACGGTACCCTATACAGTATTTTCTTATTCAGTCATTCTCAGGGTTTAATCTCAGGGTCTGAATACACTCATGTAAGTACATTCCAGAAGACAGAAGAGGAAACCAAATCTAAACACTGCACACCATAAATCATTAAAAGGGCACCCAATATTGCCTTCATTTATTATTACTCCTCAAATATTAGTATTCCGCTTCTCTTTGCGCATTAGCATTTTCTTCCCATTACCCAAAGCCTTTAAGTCTAAATGAGCTGCTAACAAAGACTGTCTTGTTATAAGCCAGAGAAAGTTAATCAGGCCTGTGCTCTTCTGTGTAATAATGGACAAAATAACCCTGAAATATGCGTGTCTTAATAAGGTTTAGTAGAAGTAATGTACGAGGCTAAGGATTTTCTGCCTTGGTACACACTGAAAATAAATGATGCCACTGATCCTCGTTGCAGTTTGCTTGTGCTAATCATCATCAGTGGGAACGTTATGGAAAAAAAAAAAATAATAATAATAATAAAAAAAAAAAAAAATCATGGCCGAAGGGAAATATCTGGATTAAATTTCTTCCAACGAAACCTATTTTTTTTTTTTTTTTTTTTTTTTTTTTTTTTTCTCGGTAATACTTTCTATGAAGGCCATATGTATAGTATAATGACCTATGAATGCATTCTTAACATTCTTACGCTATTATAAAAATACCATTAGTTATGAATTATGGCATTATAGTTTAGTGTTTTTTTTTTCTTTATAATGCATTTGTAAATATTGAACGTCTATTAACTATAGTGTGAATACATTAATAAGCAGTGCTTATAACGCATTATAATCAGCAACAGCAAAGAAATTCGACCTGTTTCCTTGGAGCATTTGGAGACATTTCCTCCCCCAAACATCACTCTCTTTATGTGAGATTTTATTTAATAATTCTGAGTTCGTGTTACAGAACGTCTGAGTTAAAGACATGCTGATATTATTAGCGAATCTGCAATTTTAAAAGGAACGTGATTCGTCCGTTAACTCGATCCTTACAGGGTTAAATTTAGAGGCAGGATCTCATGCCATGTCTAAAATCTAAAGCAGTCAACCAACTCTTCTTATTTATTTATTTATCTTTTATTTTAATAGATTGAATGGCTATTTCAAGTTAATATTAGTGGCGTTTTTCCACCATTAATCTCTCTTTAGAAAAAAAAAAAACTAACATTAATATAATTATAAAATGTCTTCTAGCCTTGTTCTAGATTATGATACACACAGGCAGTGTTTTTTTTTTTTTTTTTTTTTTTTTTTTTTTTTTTTCTCTAAATGAATCAGCATGTCACATTTTTGTTGCTCGCTCATGATTGAGTGGCTGCACTATTAAATTACTGTCAACGTCCATGTGGGAAAATGTTTCAAAAACAACGCTCGAGGATGCATTTAAAAAATATATATATATATATATATATTATTGGAGGAATGCATCTTGGTGAAAACGACCCCCGGACAGGGTGCCAAGCCATTGCAGGGCACACAGACCTTCACACATCCTTTTACACATTATGGACACTTTGGACACACCAATCAGCCTACACCGCATGTCTTTGAACTGGGCGAGGAAACCGGTGTACCCGGAGGAAACCCCCGCAGCACGGGGGGGACATGCAAACTCCGCACACACACTGCAGCGGTGGGAAACAAACCCCCAACCCTGGAGGTGTGAGGCGAACATGCTAACCGCTAATCCACCGTGTTATTTACTTCAAGACTTATCTGTTCGTGTAAAATCGGGTGGTCTGATACAAAAGGTTCTATATTTTCTGTTGCATAAGACATCGAGATATATAAAGCAGGAAATAAAAACTGAAATCCTAAATTGAATAATTCCGTAGTACGCAGTTCATTCTGATGACAACCTCCAAGATACACATCTACTAGCTCTTCAGCAACCTTTCAGTCTCCCACTGTTACCTTCATCAATCCTGTAACCTCAAAATGCTACACCACGCCCGAGCCATGAACACTCTGTATTTACACAAACAAATTGTGTACAACTTCTGCATGGACGGAAATTGAATTTCAAACAGGACTGTCATTTGCTGGGAGCAAAACTCGGTGAAGACGCAGCTTGTGTAACAGCGTGAGAAGAGAATCGCTAAAGGCCTTATGGGTGTATTCACAGTGTCGAGGTGAATCAGGACCGAGTTTTCATTTTGTGCCGACACGAAAAAGAAGACCTTTTTACTAACACAGTGCGCAGATGAAAGAAAGTGAAAAATGAATGTGGCATGCCATCTTTCAAATGTCATTCTTTTGATGGACGTTTTATTGATTTTTTTTTTCCCCTCCCCCCAACCAAAGGGTGACAAAGGATGAGTTTCAATGTATTAAATAAATAAATAAATAATAATAATAATTAATAATAATAATCAAATGTGGAACAAATTATTGAATATAAAGGTCACAGATACATGAGGAATATGTGTGTGTGTGTGTGTGTGTGTGTGTGTGTATATATGTATATAAATATAATTTTCCAAAGTTACATGTATTGTTGTGGAATGTTCCCCGAACAAATCACAGGTTTATGATAACGTGCTTGTTCTAATATGTTATCGGTTCTATAGTAACAGTTTATTCACTACAACTCCTCTAATAATAAACAGATTATTATTAAAAAAAAAAAACTCTTAAGGTTTCCTCTTGTAAGGAGATGTTTATGTAACATTTATGGAAGGAGTCTCCAGTGTCAGCACTTTGGAAAAAAAAATAAAATAAAAATAAATCCGAGGGGGGAAAATGGTAACTTTTACGTTTTCCGACATCTTCAGGACAGAGGAGTTTAGGCTTTTGTTTCTTGTTAAAATAGCCAAGCAACAATGAACTTCTCTTTTTATTTTAATAAAGAGAGGAGAGACTGGTGAGGGAACTACTTGTTATAGCTGCTGTAACACAAGTGAGAGACTTGTCTCATGGATGTTCCGTAACTACAAATGGATAAAAAGTACTACTTTTCGTCGTGTAATTAATTTAATATTGTAGTGAATTCAACATCGGGGAAATGTTCTGAAGTGTAACAGTTCAGGATGTGCTGTTATAGAAAAATAATCAACTTCATGCTTGTACTGTAACTCCACTTCATCACACCACTGCATCATTTGATTATTCTTCTATATTAGCACGACAAACAGTGTTTCATTGCTCACACTGTAAAACCGGATCATTTCATTTAACTCGACTAATTACCTCTAAATATTTAAGTTGATAAATCAAATTCTTTAAGCCAAATACACTTAAATATAACAAGTTTGTGTCACGAGTTCCCCTTTAAGCAGCGCGCTGTGGAGCATGTGAGCGCGCGTGCACGAGCAGGTGCGCGAGCACCTGCGTTTCCCTTGTGGACAGTCGTGACAGTTCGACACGTGCATCTGTTTATGTTTCTGTCATGTCTCCTCCCCGTTCTGTCATTGGTTGTAGTTTCACGTGTGTCTGAATTACAACACTGATTATCTCCGCATATATACCGCGCGCCTCCCAGCACACAACGCGGAATGTTGCATGAGTTAGATGGTAGATTAGTTTAGAGGCCTTACGATAGATAACCACATTCACAGTCCATAGTTTCATGTTTCGATTCTTAGTCGTAGTCTTGGTTCAGGTCATGTGTAGTTTCGTTTGTTAAGTTCACGCTGGTTTCTCCGCTACCAGTCCCTCGCTGCTGTTTATGTTTCATGTTTTGTAGATCGACCCTGTATCCCTAGACCACGACTTTGATTCCTGCCTTGCCTCGTTTATGCCTGTTTGCCGATCGTCTGAACTTTGCATGTTACTGGATTACGTTTTTGGATCACGTTTTGGATTTGTCTGCCTGTCTCTCTTTAAATAAAACTGTTGTTCAACCTGCGCTTGCATCCTACCTTATCGCCGTTGCGTCACGAAACGTGACAGTGTGAGTTAAGTTTTTGTTATATTTAAGTGTATTGATTTATCAACTTAAAATTTTTGAGTTTAGTTTCTTTCCTCAATTTTTTTTAGTTAAATGAACTATCTGGTTTTACGGTGTACTTACTGAACTGAAAACTTTTTTTGTTTTTTTGTTTATATATCTATGAGTTACAGTCCCTGACAGGTGTATCTAATAAACGGGTGTCACGAACCTTGAGACGGTACGGAAGCAGGCGCGGGAGGCGAGTGAACAGAGTAGAGTCGGGAAGTTCCGGAAGCGTAGTCGTAGAGTCAGCAAGGGTCAAGCGATCGGGCGAACAATACAAATGGGGATATCCAGATAGCGTAGTCGAGAAGAGAAGCGAGGGTCGAGGATTATAAGAAACAACGAACTAGAAGAGCTTGGTAACGCAGCAAACTAATTTACTGAGCGTATACTTCGCGTAGATTCTGGGTGGATGTCTTCCCTAAGTACTAGTGTGTGTGTGTGTGTGTGTGTGTGTGTGTGTGTGTGTGTGTGTGTGTGATTGGTGCCAGGTGTGTCTGATCAGAACTCCAGGGATGGTGAACGCATCCGTGCCTGAGAAGTGAGTATTGCATCTTGGGAATTTGAGTTCTGATCGGACCGAGCTGTGACAGAACCCCCCCCCAAAGGGCTCACTCCGGGAGCTGAGTTCTTTCTTGGCCTCCCCCGGTGTCGTGGGCCTGGGAGATGAGGATGAGTGACATGAAAGTCCTTGGTGAGCTGTGGATCCAGTATATCCTGCTTGGGAACCCAGCACTGTTCCTCAGGTCCGTAACCTTCCCACTCGACCAAATGCTCCAGCTGGGCGTACTCGGCCCATGGCAAGAACTTGCTCCAATCCTCTGGGTTGTTGGCACAAAAGGTGCGGAGGAATCGTCCCAGTTCCTGATTGACTCGTTCAGCTTGCCCATTAGCTTGGGGGTGATAACCGGAGGTGAGATTCACCGTCACTCCCATCTTCGTCATGAAGCTGGACCACACTCTGGAGGTAAACTGCGGGCCCCTGTCACTGACTCCTCCGGAATGCCGTAATACCTGAACACATGCTGGAATAGAAGTTCAGCTGTCCTGAATGCAGTGGGGAGAGCGGGTAAGGGAATGAAGCGTACGGACTTGGAGAACCGGTCCACTGCGACTAGAATTGTGGTATCTCCTTGGGATCTAGGCAGGTCTGTTACGAAATCTACAGATACGTGTGACCATGGGCGTTCGGGGATAGGTAAGGGCTTGAGCCTCCCGGCGGGGAGGGTCCGAGGTACTTTACTCTGTGCGCACGATGAACAGGATTTCACCACCTTGTGTATGTCTCCTATCATATTGGGCCACCAGTACTTCTCTTCCAGGAGATGGTGTGTGCGTTGTGTTCCAGGATGTCCCGTACCGAGTACCGTGTGTGCCCAGATGATGAGTTCTTGGCGGTACTCTTCAGGTACGAAGAGTTTGTCAGGAGGACACTTTACAGGTACTTGGGACTGGGGCATCTGCTCTAGTTCCGCGTCCAGCTCCCACTCTAGTGCACTGATAACACATGAAGGACGAATGATGTACTCCTCCTGCTCGTTGACCCGTTCTGTCTGATCAAGACGAGACAGAGCATCCGCCTTTGTGTTCTTGGACCCGGGTCTGTAGGATAACGTGAATTGAAATCTAGTGAAGAATAGGGCCCATCGGGCCTGGTGGGGTGTGAGTCGCTTTGCAGTGCGAAGGTACTCCAGGTTCTTATGGTCCGTGAAGATGACAAATGGATGTGTAGCCCCCTCTAACCAATGTCTCCACTCTTCCAGCGCTAACTTAACTGCCAAGAGTTCCCGATTCCCCACATCGTAGTTTCTCTCGGCTGGGGAAAGCTTTCGCGAGAAGGCCACCGGGTGAAGTTTTGGCTTTTCTCCAAATCGTTGGGACAGAATGGCTCCTACCCCGGTTTCTGATGCGTCCACCTCCACTATAAACGGTCTGGATGGGTCTGGATGTTTGATGAGGGGTGCAGTGGTGAAGGCCTGCTTGAGCTTGTCGAAGGCGGATTGGGCAGTGGAATTCCATGCCAGACGTTTGGGTCTCCCCTTTAGTAGGGATGTGAGGGGGTTGGCGACGGCACTGAAATTCCTGATAAATCTCCTGTAGAAGTTTGCAAACCCCAGAAACCTCTGTAGTTCCTTGATGGTCGTGGGTGTGGGCCAGCTTACTACCGCCTGGACCTTTTCTTGGTCCATGGAGATTCCCTCGGGGCTGATGACGTAGCCCAGAAACGTGATGGTGGTTTTATGGAATTCACACTTCTCTGCTTTCACATATAGCTGGTGACGGAGCAGTCGCTGTAGCACTTGGCGAACGTGGTGAACATGTTCTTCCCGGGAGTCAGAGTATATCAGTATGTCGTCGATGTAGGCGATCACATGGCGTCCCAGCATGTCACGTAACACATCGTTAATTAAACATTGGAAGACCAAGGGGGTGTTAGAAAGCCCATACGGCATGACCTGATACTCGTAGTGGCCTGAAGTTGTGCTGAACCCAGTCTTCCATTCATCTCCCTCTCGGATCCGGACCAGGTTGTATGCACTGCGCAAGTCCAGTTTCGTGAAAATGGTGGCCGTGCGTAATTGTTCCAGAGCGGCTGGTACTAGAGGGAGTGGGTAGCGGTACTTGACGCAACATGGGTTTAGTCCTCGGTAGTCGATGCACGGTCGTAAACCTCTTCCCTTCTTCTCCACGAAGAAAAATCCCGCGGATGCTGGAGAAGTGGATGGTCGTATATACCCTTGGTGCAACGCCTCCTGAATGTACTCTTCCATGGCCTTTTGCTCAGTGATCGTTAACGGGTAGACCCTCCCTCGTGGTGGTGTAGTGCCTGGGAGCAAATCAATAGCGCAGTCGTAATCACGGTGGGGACGTAGACCGCTCGCCTTCTTCCTACTGAAGACCTCTATGAGGTCGTGGTAAACACTGGGGAACTGAACGTTATCTGCCTTATCTGGGCTTTCAATGGAGGTGGATGTTACGGAGATCACCGGGACTTGAAGACAGTGAGAAATGCAGTGAGCTGACCAGCGCGTGATTTCCCTTTGGTTCCATGAAATTTGGGGATTGTGATGTTCGAGCCAAGGGAGACAGAGAACCACTGGGTGTCGAGCCGTCACTATGACATGGAACGTGATCTTCTCCTGATGAAGGGCGCTGGTTCGGAGGTTAACAGGTTCGGTGCAGTGGGTGATTATGCCCTCTCCTATGGGGGCCCCATCAATGGCTTGGACACAGTGGGGGGTGCAGAGAGGACGAACGGGGATATTATATTGGTGTACGGTCTCTTGGCTAATGAAATTCCCCGCCGCTCCCGAGTCGATCAGTGCTTCTAAAACACAAGAAACCCTT
>NC_030432.2:1228394-1235894 GCF_001660625.3 Ictalurus punctatus
ACACAAGTGTGTCTTTTTATTCAGCGTGTGAACAGTTATACACTGAATTGAACTTTATCAGCAGAGAGCCTAATGAGCGGAAATACAAAAACGCATTAACTCACAATTGCTAGATAAAAAGTGTGAGAAAAATCTGCACAACATTTTCCCACACATGGTAGAAACTTGCGCTTCTACAGGTTTGCACTTAGGAGCCTCCATAGGTTGCCATATTGTTCATCAAATTTGGTATGGAGTGAGCATCTCTATAGGACTCAGTGATGTTCCTGAAGTTAACTCAGAGCTCTTGAGATTCACTCCAGCCCCCCCCCCCCCCCCCACACACACACACACACACACACATACATTGTATTTTTGTTGCGAGTCATTTGTGTTCCATCAGATCCACGTTTTCAGATGTGTTCAGTGTTTTACGGATCGTTCACTCTCGCACTGAGCCTCTCTTCTTCTCTGTTTGAGCTGCAGTTCTGCACCAATTTCAATCACAGTACCATCAGATGTTTCTAAATGAGAACTTCCGATAAAAGCTCAGTGCTCCAACATGAACTTAAAACAGCAATCTGTCAATGCAAACACACTCCTCATATCTGATTGCTGGGAATAAAAGGGTACAGAAAACTCTCGCGCTCCCTCTCTCTCTCTCTCTCTCTCCAGAAAACTAGCTCGGCAGCGGCCAGTCCAGATCCACAAGGCTCCGAAACCCAACTCGCTTCGGCTTACAAAAAGAGCGCGAGTCGTGAGCCGAGCTGCTTAATGTAGACATTACCATGCGCATGCTATACCACTAGACACTTCACCCAGAAAGTGTGCACTTTTCCCCATGATGAAACTGGAGCAAGCCGTAACACACTTCTCTCACTCATATTTTTCTCTCTCACTCGTTCCTTTCTTTTTTCTCTCTCTCTCTCTCTCTCTCTCTCTTTTTTAAAGGGATAGAAAAGTTCTGAGATTTTGAGAAAAGATAGCCATGAAATGAAGCATCTTTTTGTTTCTTTACACAAACAACTGACATGCAGTCTTTCGCTGAAGATAATAAAGGCTGATGGCGTGGTTCACAGGTGCGACGCGCTTAATTGCCATGTCACCTGTTCATTGCAGGCCTATAAATAGGCATGATTTTACACAAGCTTCAGATGCCGGTCGCGCGCGAGAGGCGCTCCCCATAGTGTTATGCTAAACGCAAAGTCGAAGTTCTCTCTCTCTCTATCACTCTGTTTTTCTGAGGTGTGACTGACAAAGCTTTCTTTATTCTTCCTTTGTTCCTCATCTCCAGTTAGTCCACATACAGACAGCACACACTAGAGATGTTGTTATGAAGTGTATTGGGTCAAATTAGGAGCTTTGGAGAACAAATTAAAATACGGAATAATACATTCCATGTCATGCTGTGGTAGAAAAATTATTAAACGACAAGCTGATGCCGTAAAGTGGACCCATTTGACCGAAGCCGACCAATCAGAATCCAGAATTCAACAGTGCTGTGAAACGTATCAGTATGTGCCATAAACCTGCCATGCTAATATTTGAGAGATTAGAATTAAAGCTGTTGCTAGTTAGCCTTAGCTAATATTTTCACCAAGGAACATGGGGAAAATATTCACTAACTATAACCAACAGCTTTATTCTTAATCGCTCAAGTGCTATCAAGCTATTAGCGTTTAGCTAGTTTGTCTGGTCAGAGTGATTTATTGTGCAAGCTAATATTGGGGTCAGAGTGATTTATTGTGCAAGCTAATATTGGGGAGATCAGGATTAAAGCTGTTGCTAGTTGTTGGCCTTGGACCATTTTTACACCAAGGAACCTAAAAACATAATCTTGCATGCTGTGTGATTGCTAGCTCTTAGCATTGCGCTAGTTTGTGTTGCCAGATTGATTATTTTGCTAGCTAATATTTGCGAGATTAGGAATAAAGCTGTCGCTAGGTAGGTTTCGCTAATTTTCCCATCACGTTTCTTGGTACCTTGCCGAAAGAGGAACTAAAACCTGTGTGATTTGAGATATCTTCTGATACTTTTGGGAATCTTATGTACATTTACTGTAAGAGTTTATATTTAACTTTCCTGCTTTACCTTGAGTGAAGAATCAAACTTTTGACGGATTTACAAGGCATTGCAGGCTGATGATGATGGTTTTTGGGTACTTTTATCACTGATTATGATGCAGGGTTCAAATAAGATTTCACTTATTATTCTTTTAGAGTCCAATAGCATAAACGTAGCTCTTGCTGACTGACGACACCACACTTAAAACACAGTACATTTTATATTAATGCAGAATCTACTCGATGCAGGGTGGCTGTTAAACAGACGTTATAAGTGCACTGCTTATTTATATGCTAATTCACAAAGGCAATATATCAGGCATTAGCTGCTCTTCAGTGGAGTGGAGATGAGAATCCTGAGTGCTTCAGCTTCCTGCTGTTAAAGCACAAGTCTAAAGATGAGGTAGAACTGCATTTTAATATGCGCTATTGCATCAAAAAGTACGGAGTGTCTATGTTTTTATAGCTTTTTCACTGTGGGGGGAAAAGTTTCATTCTGATGTCTCATGAATTTTAGCAGAAGGACATAATGCTGAGGAAGCAGTGCGGTGCTATAAATCATCGTGCACAGATGTGAAAATCTCCCCAAAGTTATCTGCTCAAAATTAAACTGCTAAGAATAATAATAAGAATAATAAGAATAAAAGCTACGAAACCAACTCGCTGAACATGTCGGTGGATCCAAAATTACATTCCTCTGTGTTGGAAGTGAATCAGAATATCTCTCAAAGTACCTCAGTCTCATTAGTTCCATCTTTATTTATTTATTTATTTTTAAAGTTCTAATCAATGTAATAAGCTCTGAGATGGAAATAGATTTGAAATTATTCTCTCCATTCTGTCAGTTTCTTTGTCTGAGCTCACAGGGAGCGCTTTATTTCCATTTGTGGCATTTGGAAGACTCCCTTATCCAGAGCGAGTCACAGAAGTGCTCGCTGAAGAACACATCCTCATGCTAGTTCACTGTAGGTTTATTTGTGCTTATTGTGCTGGATTGTAATCTAGCCTTGATTTAGCCGGTGAGGTTATTACTACTCGGTGAGACTGAGTTTGTGGGGTCTCTGATGGTTGGTAAGATTTTTGCTGTTTGGTGAGGTCTCTTGTGGTTGAGTTGTGGTTTCTGCTGCTGAGATCTGTTGGATCGCAATATTCTTGGCTGTTTGGTGCAAAGAAGGCCTCTGCTCGGTGGTGAGATTTTTGCTGGTTGAATTATATGTGATGTTGAATTGTATATACTTTTTGTTTTTGAACTCCAGCCCTTATTCTTGCTTGGTTCTTGGATCTGATGGATTTCTCGTGGTTAGTGAGACTCTTGGTCTCTGGTGGTTGGGAAGATTCTTCCTTGTGGAGGTGTCTGGTGATTGGGGAGATATTCCTGATAGTTGAGGTCTCTGATGGTCAGTGAGATTTTTGGTGGTTGGTAAGAGGCTTGCTGGTTGTTGGGGTCTTTGATATATTATTAGTGAGATTATGGCTGGTTGATGGGGTCTCCTGTGGTTGTGAGATGTCTTTCTGATTGGTCAAGTCTCTGGCGGTTGATCTGGTGATTGGTGAGATTTTTGATGGATTCTCTGGTAGTTAAGGAAAATAAAACCTTTTATGTACTGTTTTTGTTGTATTAACCCATTTCTAACTGGGGTTTTAGCTTAATTGTATTCTTAGATCTTGACCTAATTGTGCAACCACTTGGATACGTTTTGGTGCGCAAGAGCGCATAGCACTTCTGTAACTCACTGTGTATACGAGAGTCTGACAAATTCTCTAGATGCAAATGGAAATATGAGTTTTGCTGGTTGTTGGGCAGATTGATGGGGTCTTGGGTAACTATTGGGGTCTATGGAATGGAGATTAGTGGGGTCTCTGGTGGTTGCTGGGAATTTTGTTGGCTAGTGATGTTGGAATGTAGATGCGCTTGTTTTTAAACCCAGCCCTGATACTTTCTTGTTAATGAAACCGTTTTCTGTAGTCGATGAGATACCTGTGGCTCTGGTCTTCAGACACCGAATTTCATGATGTTCAAGGCCCATAAGCGCTCAGTTATAAATGATGCATGTAAAGCTTCCCCAGTGGAAACCTCTAATTCTCTTGTGTTTCTCCATACCTGTCAACTAAGATGGGTTGGGTTTTTTTTTTGTTTTGTTTTGTTTTTTTGAGGGAGGACTTTATTTGAGTATGTCAGGGCAGTTTTCTCAAGGTTGATTTCGTGTGACACTGTTTCTATCTTTAGTTTGACTTTAATAAGCTGCCCCTCAAATCTCAGTGACACTGTCTGTGGCTGTTCGACATCAGTTCTGTCTGGCTGTCACGTTCATTGTTGGACCATATAGATGAGGTAATTGCGTCTGTTATACCTGACACCTTCCTATCTATAAAACATAGAACATTTACTACACAGCAAGGTCTCCAGGGTTGACTTTATTTTTGCAGTGTTTATTGATATGTAGCTAAATTAAGTGTGAATTTATCACTGTCGTTCTTAATGAATGTTACTAAACTTGTTAATTTCTTCTCTGAGAGAGAGAGGGAGAGAGGGAGAGAGATTGTCTATGCAGTATGTATAACAGAAGCTACTTAGATTTTTTTTTCAACATTTGTGTGAATTTCTTTTGACACATGGTCTGAAATAATTACCCACCATAAATCTAAATGTCCACACTCCATGTATCTTATTAGACTTGTTTGGTCTGTGTGTATTTGACACTACTTAGTATATCTGAATCATATTAGTGTTAAGGTACTATATGTAAAGCTGTATTGCACAACAAGACAGCATTAAAACACCTTGAGCCCGGCTCCATTACATAATTCATGTTCATGTTTCACTGAAACTGAATCCACTCTCTTCAGTTCAGTGTGGTAGTATTCATTTCATGCTATGGCGTGCTTTTCTGCCATGTTAAAACCTGTCTGGTGTGTAGGGTTCATACTGCTCTTGCATGTATTTTCCTTCATGCTACCTGCGTATACAGAAAAATCCACGATGTATCCGGGTCATACGCTTCTCTCTCTATGTATTCGTGACCTGAGTGTTTTGTCTCGATTCAGTTTTATTCACGGCTAAATAATGCACTCAAATGTCACCGAGCTGGCATTTAGATTCTTGTCTGTATTCAAAGTCGAACTGCGTAGCAAGTCGTTAACGTTGAAACAACAAATCAACGTCAAAGTGCTGCTCCTACAGTTACACGTTCACCCATATCAGATGTTATTGAACATGAGTTATGAATATTACATTATAAAATATTTCTTTGCAGGAATCATGCTGAGATTCTGAAAATCTCTGATTTGTGTATATATATATATATATATATGGCTTGTTAATTATTGCGGTAAAATTGCTATGTAGCTGGTGCCCTGAAAAGCTTGACCAGAAGAATGACTCGTTAACCAGACAGGTGGAGAAATATATTTTTTTTTTTACTTCAATTTTAGTGATTAAGGGAATTTCCCAGAATTGAATAATAGGATTAAATTAAAATGAGCCTAGCTGAGCATGGAGTTTGTCAATACAAGGCAATGGATAACCACCAAACTATGAAATGGCATTCACTTGCGAAAGTCCACACAGAAACTGATCACCCTGTCTGGCTTGGACACGGCTACAATGGGGATGTTTCACTCATTGTGTGACTCCGCTATTATTTAAATCCGTAGAATTTTCCCCCAATGTAGTAATATGAAGTTTGTGCACCCAGACAGGGCAACAATCTTTTAGAAACCCAGTCTGCAACTTGCCAACCTCTGCTAGGACCGTTAGAGATGATGGTTTTTGAGCGCTACATCCAAAACCCATCACTCTTTGCTACGACTGTTTCCAGAGTAACAGGCACCACCTCCCCCAAGTGTTTCAGGAGATTGAGTTTTTAAATCTGCCACGGGCTAACCCTGTCTGTTTACAGCACCGCGAAGATGATGTCACCATCCCACTGTGTGAACTTGATGGTCTCTTGACACTTGGTGAGTAACTTTGCACCAAGGGTGACAAGTAATACAAGGACTTTAACTTCTCGTGCAAATTGCCCGAGTTGGGATTGCCTATTATGGAGCCATTGTTTCCTCTCAACAGCCTGGAGCAAATTCTCCTACAGTAGAATAAGTGGCCCAATGTGTAGAGTTTTGCTTGCAGGTCAGGGATGTACTGACACTCGTTATTAGTAGGTGTTGGACTGGCCTCCCAGCTTTCTTTTTAATTGGGGGAAGCTTCTGGACTGGATTGTTTTTTTTGTTTGTTTTTTTTATCCCAATTCCAACTATCATTGTGAATGAACATCTTACTAATCCGCTCGAATAAAAACCATTGGTTTGAGAGATTGTTTAGATTCAGATTCCTGTAATGTATGTGGAATAAATAATGAGTGTTGACCGGTGTAGAGAGGAAACGAAGATAAATACGTGTAGGAAACCAAGTTCAGGTGTGCCGTCAGTAATTACTCCTCTGCTTTGTCCCTGTATCCCTCACTCATGATGCAGATCCATACATACCACACCCCCACCTGCTAAACTCTGCCTCTCTTGATACCTATCTGTTAAATATCTTCACATCGACACTAAAAGTGACGAGACTCTATTGAATATCATTTAAACAAGTGGTTGAGCAAAGCAGGCAAAAGAGAAAGAGACCACTTTAAAGCCAGGATCAGTAAGCTCAACGGTGGGAGAAGAAGTAGACAGGGTCATATTAATTTCACGCAAATCTTTGTGTGGCAAGTAGAGTAGGCAAGCAGGATCTCTGCTTTGTGGTCGCCATGTTTTACCCAGTTTTACATCAGGGCAGTGTTCACTGATCACAGTCCCAAGGTTCGATCTTGAGCTTAGGTTAATATCTGTGTAGAGTTTGTTATTTTCCCAGGTCCACGTGGGTTTACTCGGGGGTTCTCCAGTTTCCTCCTACCTTCCAGAACATGCCAATAGGTGGATTGGCTACACTTTGTTGCCCCTTGGTGTGCGAATGTGTGTGTGCATGCATGCATGCATGGTTCCCTGAAATGAACTGGCATCTCATCCAGTGTTCCAAAGATAAAGCAGTTACTGAATATAAATAACTGAATCTTATTCCAATTTAGCCGTAGCTAATCCCCCAGCTACATAAAATAGATCTTGCGTAGCTTTCGACAGCGATGATCTAGTTTCCATCTTCTCAGCACCGGAGAAATAAATGGATTGAACAGGGTTGAATTCATGATCTCTTAAAAACATAGCAAAGCTCCAGGACTCTTTTTTTTTAAGTTTGTGTGAGATTGGATTTGCTGACCCTTTACAAGCTCTAACCACTCTATCATTCTGAGTAGATGGTGGTGTTATTTATTATTATCAAGGAGCACTTAGTCAATTAAGACCCTGTATACAACCCGGAACAAAATAATTGCTCCTGTGACCGTCTTGATTCTTACTTAATGAACCAAACACAAATAATTTACTCTTGGCTATTAATCACTACCGAGAACGCGTACGCGTCATT
>NC_030432.2:1240894-1263394 GCF_001660625.3 Ictalurus punctatus
CTATTCTATCTACCTCCTTCCGACTTGTTTTAACAAGAAGGTTGGTGTGTGTGTGTGTGTGTGTGTGTGTGTGTGTGTGTGTGTGTTCGCTTTATGACCTTGTGGCAGATTGAGCTGGTTTGTGCCGTTACACTCTCATACTAGTTATTATTTCAGAAGTCCAGTCGCAGAACAGGAATGATAGTGACTGAAAGGTTGTTAGTTCAGATATCACGACTGCCACCGCCGAGTCTTTGAGAAAGACCCTTAACCCTTAGCTGCCCCTGTTTGTATTTAGATCAGATTCTGCTTCGCTTAAGCAGATCGGATGCAGACTGAATCCTAATCCGCTTCAACATCACTGCAAGTCTAACGTGGAGAGATTTATGGTCTAGATTCGAGGGCGGGGCTTAAATTATAATCACAGGTTTGCTCTCGCGTAGAATTCCCAACCATTGATCAATTGCGCAACTGGGGGGCGGGGCTTAAATTATTATCATAGGTTTGTTCTAACATAGAATTCCCAACAAGTGAGCAATTGCACACTTCCATCCATTCATCTATTTTCCATACCTGTTATCCTACAGGGAGTCTGCTATCCTCACGGGAGTCGGGAGCCTATAGAACTCCCAGGGAACTCTGGGCACAAGGGGCAGGGGACACCTTGGACGGGGTTCCAACACATTTCAGGGCCGAAGCACACGCATTCTCACACTACGGACACTTTCGGAAATGCCAGTCGGCCTACGATGCATGTGTTTGGACTGGGGGAGGAAACCGGAGTACCCTGAGGAACCCCACAAAGCACGGGGAGAACACGCAGACACCATGCACGTACAGGTCGAAGGCAGGATTTGAGCCGCCAATCCTGGAGGTGCGAGGCAAACATGCTAAGCACTAAGCCACTGTGCCTACCATCGTGCAATTCAATACGTCACATTTGTGCACACGGGTTTGAAAATGTTCGGCACCTGGTGATTCGTTTCCAGATAGGATCCTGATTTTTCCGAGACTCTGGAGTGCTAAAACATTTCCAACAGGTCTTATATGAGGAGAACATTAAAGGTTCTGCTCTGTGATGAGACCAAACGAATTGAAATGTCATTTCACACGCCGTTAACACATCTGCCATTGTGAGCTTTGACTTAAAAGCGGGTTCTGAAGTTGATTCCCTGTTGGTACGAGTGAGGGGTAGAGGGGACATAGCTGGAGAATTTGCGCCGTTTCTCATTTTGAAGCACCCACGAAAATCAGATTTTATCGTTAAACTAAGTCCCATATATAACCACCTCCGTGTCTGCGTTTTTTTTTTGTTGTTGTTTTTTTGTTTTTTCCTAAAATATTTATATTTAGAATATTTATCCTAAATTTCCCGTTGCTGTTTGAATTATGGATCTGCCATGCTTGCTAACTTGTGTAATTATTATCAGTCGGGCTACAAAATTCTAGTCCACATCCAAGTGCTTAATTATCGGGTAATCAAATCACAACAAGAGATAAATTGTTTATACAAACACACCACGCGCTCTCGTTGTGATGTTCATGTACAAATCAGCATCTACACACTTTTTAGTGCCCTTTCCAGGTTAAGAACCACTTTTCACAGGAAGCAAATAGACTGAAACAAATAAAAGTAATTGGAAGTTGTCCAGCGATGTCCGGTGATGGTAGTGAGCAAATTGTCGTACTTTTTCAAGTACCCTTTTCAGCACAATGGCCTCTTTTCACCGGACAAAAATAGACAAAAGTGAGAGAAAAAAAGCCCATGATTAAATTGTCTCATCAGTGAGGGATAGCGGTGGACAGATGCACCTGCTGAAAGATATGAAGTACAGACAGGAACTATGAGGATAATGAGGCCGCAAACGATACTTACACGACATCTGTTTCGGGTGTGAAGAGCTTTATAGCATTGTATACGTTATATGGGAAAATCTTGTCAAAGCTACCTCTGAAGATCTGTTCTGCATTCTGATTGGTCAGAAGGTGTTGATTCATTTTCTATAACAGCTCATTCAAGCACTTTGACTTGCATGATGGGGGTTCAGCTAATAATAAATATTTTTTTAAAATATGTGCACCTGTTAATATGAATGGAAAATGAAGGAGATGTGGCCTCTGTGCTGGTCAGTTCCAGTGAAGGAGTTGGGACTGAAACAATCTCCGTAAAGAAGGCATGGCCAGTGTATTTGTCCGTGTAGTTAAGGAGGCGCGGCCAGTACCTCCAGTACCTATCTGGAGCTGCTATGTCGGTTCTGTCTGGAGAGCATGCTGAGCATCCATCTGCTCTTATGCACAAACCACCGCTGTTCATTTAACACCAGTTAGTAAAGCAGAATGCGGGGAAGAAGGACCAGACAGTCGTTTTTGGATGTGATCTCCTAAGAGAAATGATTTAAAACAACACCTGCACGGAGGTACGCAGGAGATCCACATCCGCCAGCTACGGAGGACAAAATGACTCCTGTTAAGCCCTTCTTGATAGAATAACGTACACCGATCAATTTGCTGTTAAATGAAGGAGGTGTGGCCTCTGTGCTGGTCAGTTCCAGTGAAGGAGTTGGGAGTGAAACAATCTACGTAAAGAAGGCTTGGCCAGTGTATTTGTCAGTGTAGTTAAGGAGGCGCGGCCAGTGTATTCGTCAGTGTAGTTAAGGAGGCGCGGCCAGTGTTTTTGTCAGTGTAGTTAAGGAGGCGCGGCCAGTGTATTTGTCCGTGTAGTTAAGGAGGCGCGGCCAGTGTATTTGTCAGTGTAGTTAAGGAGGCGCGGCCAGTGTTTTTGTCAGTGTAGTTAAGGAGGCGCAGCCAGTGTATTTGTCAGTGTAGTTAAGGAGGCGCGGCCAGTGTTTTTGTCAGTGTAGTTAAGGAGGCGCGGCCAGTGTATTTGTCAGTGTAGTTAAAGAGGCGTGGCCAGTGTATTTGTCCGTGTAGTTAAGGTGGCGCGGCCAGTGTATTTGTCAGTGTAGTTAAGGAGGCGCGGCCAGTGTTTTTGTCAGTGTAGTTAAGGAGGCGCGGCCAGTGTATTTGTCAGTGTAGTTAAGGAGGCGCGGCCAGTGTATTTGTCAGTGTAGTTAAGGAGGCGCGGCCAGTGTATTTGTCAGTGTAGTTAAGGAGGCGTGGCCAGTGTATATGTTATTGCAGTTAAGGAGGCGTGGCCAGTGTATTTGTTATTGCAGTTAAGGAGGCTGGCCTATGGTTTTGTCAGTGCAGTAGAGGAGGTGTTACCAGTGTTTTTGTCAGCACAGAAGAGGAGGTGTGGCCATTTTTTTGGTCAGTGTAATAGTGGAGGCGTGGCTGGTGGATTTGTCAATGCAATAAAGGAAGCATGGCCATTTTTTGTCAATACACAAAAGTAGGTATGGCCTGGGTTTTTGTCACTGCAGTAGAGGAGGTGTGTCCAAGGTTTTTTTCTTTTCTTTTCTTTTCTTTTTTTTTTTTTTACTGCAGTAGAGGAGGTGTGGCCAGTGACTTTTGTTGTTGCAGTGGAGGAGGCATGGCCTATGTTTTTGTCTTTTTAAAAGGGGTGTGGCCTGTGTTTTTGTTAGTGCAATAGAGGAGGCGTGACCTGTGTTTTTTCTCAGTGCAATAGAGGAGGCGTGACCTGTGTTTGTTAGTGCAGTAGAGGAGGCATGACCTGTGTTTTTGTCAGTGCAATAGAGGAGGAGTGATTGGTGTTTGTCAGTGCAACAGAGGAGGTGTGGCCTGTGTTTTTTCTCTCAGTGCAATAGAGGAGGTGTGGCCCGTGCCCCCCCCCCCAGTGCAATAGAGGAGGTGTGGCCTGCCCCCCCAGTGCAATAGAGGAGGTGTGGCTTGTGTTTTTTTTTCTCAGCGCAGTAGTGGAGGTGTGACCTGTGCATTTGTCAGTGCATTAGAAGAGGCGTGGCCTGTGCATTTGTCAGTGCATTAGAAGAGGCGTGGCCTGTGTTTTTCTCAGTGCATTAGAAGAGGCGTGGCCTGTGTTTTTGTCAGTGCATTAGAAGAGGCGTGGCCTGTGTTTTTTTCAGTGCAACAGAAGAGGCGTGGCCTGTGTTTTTCTCAGTGCAATAGAGGAGGTGTGACCTGTGTTTGTTAGTGCAGTAGAGGAGGCATGACCTGTGTTTTTGTCAGTGCATTAGAAGAGGCGTGGCCTGTGTTTTTGTCAGTGCATTAGAAGAGGCGTGGCCTGTGTTTTTGTCAGTGCATTAGAAGAGGTGTGGCCTGTGTTTTTGTCAGTGCATTATAAGAGGCGTGGCCTGTGTTTTTGTCAGTGCATTAGAAGAGGCGTGGCCTGTGTTTTTGTCAGTGCATTAGAAGAGCCGTGGCCTGTGTTTTTCTCAGTGCAACAGAAGAGGCGTGGCCTGTGTTTTTGTCAGTGCATTAGAAGAGGCGTGGCCTGTGTTTTTGTCAGTGCATTATAAGAGGCGTGGCCTGTGTTTTTGTCAGTGCATTAGAAGAGGCGTGGCCTGTGTTTTTGTCAGTGCATTAGAAGAGGCGTGGCCTGTGTTTTTCTCAGTGCATTAGAAGAGGCGCGGCCTGTGTTTTTCTCAGTGCAACAGAAGAGGCGTGGCCTGTGTTTTTCTCAGTGCAATAGAGGAAGCATGGCCTGTCTTTTGTCTATCAATTAGCCAGTCTTTTTCTCAGTACATTAAAGGGGGTGTGGCTTCCAATTCCTCAATTATTAAGTCAAGTTTTGGCACAATAGTGTACTGAATGATCAGATTATGTCGCACTCTACAGAGTCACAGTGAAATGACTTTACCTTCTCCCATACATGAGATCATTCCTCTGATGCACACTGCATTTTCATCATCACAATGAATCAGCTCAAGGTGAAAAATCACAAGTGCACTCTATCGTTTGGAGGCCAAAATAATTAGTGTGCATTTTCGACACAGTAATAAGATGTGACTGTGCGTGTTTGTAAAACGCAGTACAGACATCTTCAGTTTGTCTCGAATGTCACAGGAGCATCGGCGTGCAGACGAGACGTGTTCCCCCAGCAGACAGGTTCACATCCTCCTCTTCTTTCTCTCTTCCTTCAGATTGTATTTTTTTTCTTCGTCTGTTTGTGAGCAAATGCCAGAGCCTTTTATTCCTGAGAGAAAGGCACAGGGTGGGTGAGCAGATGCAAAGCCTCATGGGTAAAAGGAGACCTTACCAGTAGCATCACAATTCCTCACTTGATATTCCTCGCTGTGCTGCGGTGCTTCTTTATTTCCCATCTGTAATTTTCATCGCTCCTTTCTGTGCTAAGTGAGAGTGGTTGAATTTAATGGAAGCGTTTATGTGCGGTTACTACGCTCGCTTTCGTCTTACGCGAGAATCAATACGAGTCAAAATGACAATTATGCGGAGACTTGACGCGTACAGGATTTCTGGGCCACCGTGAAGATGTTTTCTCTCCTCGAGGCCCTCACGGCTTTTGATCTACATTTCCCACAATGCATAGCACAGCGGTGCAATAATCTCCTCCATTCGAAATCCCAAACTTCAACCATCTGTTCATTTCCACCCACTTGGTATTTGCACACTCGCGCGCACACACCTATCTGTGCTGCTATGTCGGTTCTGTCTGGAGAGCACGCTGAGCACATCTGCTCTTATGCACAAACCACCGCTGTTCATTTAACACCAGTTAGTAAAGCAGAATGCGGGGAAGAAGGACCGGACAGTCGTTTTTGGATGTGATCTCCTAAGAGAAATGATTTAAAACAACACCTGCACGGAGGTACGCAGGAGATCCACATCCGTCAGCTACGGAGGACAAAATGACTCCCGTTAAGCCCTTCTTGATAGAATAATGTACACCGATCAATTTGCTGTTAAATGTCATGACTGCATTCATTATGAAATATACACAAATCATTTGGTTTGATTTGACCTTGAGTAAACATTTCTGACTGAATTAATGACCTTCAAAAGCTTCTCTTGAATGCATGCGTGTTCTTTTTTTTTTTTTCTTTTCAGTTGTCGATTCCCGCATTCATTCGTGTTGCCCTTGAAGGGAGATTGTAAATGAAAACAAATGAATATGACTGAAAAGAGCAAACGCCCTCCCCTGCATATCTGTCAAGCCATTCTCCGTAGTGTACGGTCGAGTGTGAGAGTTTGCATTGCGCCCTTGACGATTTCGTAAATGGGAAATAGATGCTATAATGGACGAACAAATGATTACAGCGTATTTATCTGACATTTACAGTATGTCACAATTAGTGCATTATTTGTCCCATGTATATCTTAGCATATAATGTTTGGCTATTTTTCCTAGCATTTGTCAGACCAAATATTTGCTTATTAATTAAATTTGTTTAGAACTTTCTCTGTGAAGTGTCCTCAAGCTTTACACTGGACGCTTTTGTTTTATGACGGTGGACAATTCTCTTCTAATTGTTTGCACTATTTCCTCCCTTATATGTAAAAAATTATTATTAAAAACAAAAGAAATATGAGCCTAACTTGCTGATCCAACCGATCTGATCCAAGCCACCTTGTAGCTGTAGCTTAATATTCTAATGGAAATCTCTAACGTGACTTTAAAGGCAGGACACAATTGCTTAAAATCTGCTTTATTTGGGCAAACGCAAAAACCGTAAACGATGGCAGAGCTCCAAAATACAGGCAAGTTAAATAATCAAAAGCAAGGCACATAAATAAGGATTAAAACGATGAAAATACAGAAGTAGAAAATAAAATAGAAAGTTTTGGTAAGGCGTGGACTTAACGACGGTAATCGATGGGAAGACTTCGCGATGAGATTTTGACATGACGACCTAATCGAG
The DNA here is from genome assembly GCF_001660625.3 of Ictalurus punctatus. Classification (NCBI taxonomy): domain Eukaryota; kingdom Metazoa; phylum Chordata; class Actinopteri; order Siluriformes; family Ictaluridae; genus Ictalurus; species Ictalurus punctatus. The sequence continues at coordinate 1,247,632 of NC_030432.2, forward strand.
AGCTAGCACCGAACAGGTGAACAAGCCAGGGGGTGGATACAGCACTTGAACAGAAAGCAAAAACAAGCACGAGGCGTTTGTCACCATGGGAACCATGGCAGCGTGCTTGCTAGGTTAGCTGTTGCGCATGAAGTTTCATTTTGATCAGAGTGCTGTTGAAGTGTCATCATTAGTGACTTAAACCTTGTTACTCCTGAGGGCGAGAGTCTTCGCCCCGGGAACATCTAATGGGAAGAAAGTTCTGTTCGCTTGGGTAAAAGGAACTCTGCTTCATCACACCACCCTGCCATGTTTTATTCCCTACACGATCTTGTATAAGGTGATGAAACTGTGATTTTGTATGTTGTTTTTTTTTTTTGTTGTTGTTGTCGTTGTAACAATCTTGCCACTTGTGTGAGCATTCAGCGTCAACCCAGATTTCAGAGAGAGAGTGAAATGCCCATGGGTTTAACTCTCATGTGTAGCAACACTCAGTCCTCCTACTGCGCACACAGACAAGTCAGGATTTCTGCCTTCTGGTGAAAATGGAAACGTGTATGTGCTTTCTTTTTTTTTATTTATTTTTTTTTCTTCTTCATCTTTTCCTGAAGAACACGAGAGGAGGGAATTTGTTTCATTCCCAGAGGAGGTTTGGATGAGTGCTTCTGAGATTCTTGCTTCACAGTTCAGTTATATCTGAAGTGAAGCTGTCCACTCGATCGAGTGAGTCGTCACCGAGGGGATGCTGATGGACACAACTCTGATTTTATCCCGGAGATACTGTAGTGCAGATGCACTCGTCCTCATAACTTGTAATTCAATAAACTCCATTTTCATAAGATACGTTTATAAAAAAAAAAAAAAAAAAAAAAAAAGGAATAAAATAGATGATAAAGCTTGTCTGTTTTTGGAAAATAATCATTGACAGGATGGTGCGATGAAGCAGAGGTAGTGTTACAGCCCAACGGTGATTCGTTTTTATTCCTCATACTTCAGTAATTCACTAATGTTAACTCATTTCATTGAAATTTCATACCTTTTTATTCATTTATAGTTACATTTAAGGGTATGGAAGTGTTTTTTTTTATATATATAATATCAGCCATACCATTAAACCCACTGACAGGTGACGTGAATAATGTTGATCGTCTCGATTACATTGGCACCTGGGCATGGGACATATTAGGCAGTTTTCGAAGTTGTTGTGTCGGAAGCAGGAAAAATGGACAAGCGTAAGGATCTGTGCAACTTAGACAAGGGACAAATTGTGATGGCTAGACCACTGGGTCAGAGTGCCTCCAAAAACGACAGGTCCTGTGGGGTATCCAGTTTCCTTGTTAGTTAAAAAAAAAACAGTACATGGGGAGTGCAAACCTTTACACTTGGATGGATAGAGGGATGGATGGATGGGTAGAGGGATGGATAGATGAATGGATAGCGGGATAGATGGATGGAAAGAGATGGATGGATGTATGGACAGATGGATAGAGGGATGGATGGACAGAGGGATGGTAGATGGATGGATAGCGGGATACATGGATGGATGGATAGATGGATAGAGGGACGGATGGATAGAGGGATGGGTAGATGAATGGATAGCGGGATAGATGGATGGAAAGAGATGGATGGATGTATGGACAGATGGATAGAGGGATGGATGGACAGAGCGATGGTAGATGGATGGATAGCGTGATACATGGATGGATGGATAGATGGATAGAGGAATGGATGGATGGAGGAATAGAGGGATGGGTGGATAGATGGACTGATGGATAGAGGGATGGATGGATGTATGGTAGAGGGATGGATGTATGGATAGCGGGATAAATGGATGGATGGATAGAGGGATGGATGGATGGAGGAATAGAGGGATGAGTGGATGGATGGACAGATGGATGGATGGATGTAGGAATAGAGAGATGGGTGGATGGATGGACAGATGGATAGAGGGATGGATGGAAAGAGATGGATGTATGGATAGAGGGATGGAGGGATGGATGGACAGAGGGATGGTAGATGGATGGATAGCGGGATACATGGATGGATGGATAGATGGATAGAGGGATGGATGGAGGAATAGAGGGATTTATGGACAGATGGATAGAGGGATGGATGGATGGAGGAATAGAGAGATGGGTGGGTGGATGGATGGATGGATGGATAGAGGGATGGATGGATGGATGGAGGAATAGAGAGATGGGTAGGTGGATGGATGGATGGATGGATGGATGGATAGAGGGATGGATGGATGGAGGAATATAGAGATGGGTGGATGGATGGACAGATGGATAGAGGGATGGATGGATGGAGGAATAGAGAGATGGGTGGATGGAGGGATGGATGGATGGATGGATAGAGGGGTGGATGGATGGAGGGATAAATGGATGGATGGATGGATGGACAGATGGATAGAGGGATGGTTGGATGGATATACCTTAAAATATTATATCACAATAAACCTTTGGAAAATGTATATCTATACGAGCGTTTCTGTATTACAATGTACTATCACAAATATATTAAAATACACAAATGAATTCTATGATAATTGGTTTTAAAAAGTAATCTTATAACATTAATATGCATATACCAAAAATACATTCTAAAACTTTATTATTATTATTATTATTATTATTATTATTATTATTATTATTATTATTATTTACATTTTTTTTCTTTTTCATTGTTTTCCTTTCTAACCCTGTTGTCCCATCCAGTGTCTCCCTGCCCCGTGCCCAGTGTCCCTCTGAGAGGGTCTATGGCTTCTCAGAGAGACAGATTCTACGCAGTATATGAGGATAAGTGGAAAGAACTCTCTAACATTCTGGTTAGTTCTGTATTTGCTAGATGAGACAGACCGTGGCTCCGAGTTGAAGGACACAGTGAGCAGTTCATGCTAATTAGCTTAAGGCACTACCATAAGCCACATTTCCCCATTTATCATCACGTATTGTGCTGAAACAGTCCTTCTTCCTGAGAGGACAATGACGATATTTCCCATTTGGCTCGTATTGTGCTGAGCGCAGAACGTTTCCTGCTCTCCGGTGACAGAGATTATTTTGGTGAAATAATGAAGTTTTAAATATTTTTATTATTATCATTATTATTAGTCCTATTGAAGCACAATATACTGGAGATGTATTATTATTTTTGCTGTTGTTATTATTATTATTATTATTATTATTATTATTATTATTATTATTATTAGTCCTATTGAAGCACGATATACTGGAGATTTTTTTTTATCATTATTATTATTATTATTATTATTATTATTATTATTATTAGTCTTATTGAAGCACAATATACTGGATATATTATTATTATTATTATTATTATTATTATCATTATTATTAGTCTTATTGAAGCACAATATAATGGATATATTATTATTATTATTATTATTATTATCATTATTATTAGTCCTATTGAAGCACAATATACTGGAGAACGAAACAGTTATTAGGTACGTCTGTATCTTTCACACGTGTTGATGGAGTGTTGATGGAGATGTTCAGACTTCATAAGACTGATAAATACAATTTATGTGCTGGCCAACACGTACGGTTAAATTCAGTTACTCCTCCATGCTGTTCAGATCAATGAGGACTACAAACGCTGGACACGTTTAAACAATAAAAAAGACTGTAGGCTAGGACAAATGGGAACGTGGTTACAACAGGCCAAAAAAGTAGTAGCTCATTGTAGAATTGTAACGATATACAGCGAGCAAGTTCTCTAGTTAAGTGCACGGATATAGACGAAAGAGAAACAAACATGCATGTGATCGTGTAGCACATTTTGACTTTGCTAATGCGATTTGTTTTCTCTCGTTATGTCTAACTAGCTTCTAGCGCGCTAACATATTGTCCGTGTCATGCTAGCGGGAGATTTATAGTACATGTCAGCGGTACGCTGCGTTTTAATTCGGCAGTGTTTCCACATACCTGATCCAGTGATGATTATCTGTCATTCGTCCACGTTAATTCATCGGCTGGTGCGTGTCGAGCAAGCAGTCGAATTCGGAAGACTGAGACGGGTACAGGATTGATGTGTTTCGCGTTCCTGTTAAATCTAAACGTACAGTACGCACCAAATGAAAGCTTTTGTTTGGCGAAATTTACTTGATTAGAAGTAGTGTTTTTAGTTTTGTTTTGTTTTGTTTTTTTCCTAGTTGTTGTACTTACTGTTCTGCTGAGAGACTACCAATCAAACACTACTGGCTAACATTTATTGGTCGATACAGTTTATTGTGTAAACATGTCAGTGGGAGTTGACATTCGCTGCGTCGATGATCACTAGAATTTAATTACTGGAGTGACTCCATTGATCCCGGTGGTATTTAGCCCTTGTGACTCTTAAAAAGTCAAACGTTTAATCATTTACATATTGTTCCAAATGTAAATTCAATAAAACACACATTTAACTGTTAGAAATGTGTTGAATCACTGTAAAAAATTTTTCTTTTTTTTACGTTTCTCTGCTACAAGAGTTGAGTTTGTTAGCATAAAAATAGCAAACACACGAAATGTGGTTGACTAGCATCCACACTAATGTCATGGGAATGTGTATTTTAAAAGAAAAAGACGATTATATTTAAAGTATTTTGTTTTATCGTTTATATTTCATATTTTAAAATGTAATGTCAGTGAAACATACTGTATTAATCATGGAATTATACATATAGTTGTTAATAAATTGTAGCATCATCTGCCCTGTGGGTCTTTTCCAAAGGTTCCCGCTAGCATAAATCCTCTCCCTTTTGTTAGCGTGCCATTTACCGGATGGACAGCCTGCTGATTTCATGCTTTGTCCCGTAAGGACAGCTTTCCTGTGCCTGAGAACCGAACTCTCTAAACGCCACTAATAGAAACTGAACGCTTCGTGCACGGCAGCCATTTTGCCGATTTCTCCAGGTGAGCGGTTCACTATGAATGTCTCGGCGTGATTGTCGGAGTGGATTTACAGCTCCGTCAGTCAGTGTTTTGGTGTCTCTGTCACGGACATCTGAGTAGGAAGTGATAATCATGGGAACACCCATCAGACAGCAGCAGACAGGAATGCCAGACAGGACACGGAGTGAACGCCGGAGATACGCAACCTGAGAGCACGTAATTGGCTCTCTGGGAAGAACGTCCGTTTCTTAGGCAGGGTTTTAAAAGGAGATAATGGGGACGTCTGTCACAGAGAGATGTTTCACTGTGGCTTAAGTATATATTATAACCTTTTGACGACCCAGAAGGTTTCAAATGACCGTCAGGAAATTCTCCACTGCTGGAGTTGTTTTCTATTCTTGATGAGAAGTTTATGTGTATAACACAGTCTTCCATGTTGCTGGCATCTGCTAGCGTAGCTACGATACTATACAGCGCGGTATGCGCTTCGGATAACTTCACTTTACATTCATTCATTATTTCTGGCTTCATTTTCTTCAGCTTCGTAAATTCATTTCAGCTTCCTTAAATTCATTTGCAGTTACAAATCAAAACATACCTCGTATACAGACTTGTTAGCAAGAAAGTGTTTCTAGCAAGCTGTCTAACTCACCGTTAACACCATTGCATGTAAGTATAAATGGATAAAAAAAAATTGAAAGAACCACGTGACATTCTTGTGGTTGTCTAAAAGTGGTCAAGTTGCTATGGGGAAAGCGTGGTGGAAATAATCAACTGTTCAGGGTAAGCTCAGTGTCTTTTCTCCACTTCCTGTCTGGATCGATGGGAATCTTTTCAGCCCTGGTTGGCATGGAGTTTAACTCTTACATCTGTAAAGCAACATCTTGCGTCATTACACATCTGGTGGAGACGTTATTTCTAATAACCTCAACATGAAATGGAATCAGTTGTCATGTGGGCCTTCATTAAGCTTGACGGCTAAGATCACTGTCTTTCTGTTGCTAGGTTTTGACACCTGGGGTTTTGTTTGATATGATTCACTCCTTTTGCTGTCAAAGATAATTTGGTGCGTAATTATACAGTTATATTGCAGACGTTTAAATAGACTAGACGACTAGCAGAAACGAGAAACCTGAGACCGTGATGGGAATGCACCAAACAACAAATCCAACAGGTTTATACCTTATCGTTTCTATAGTAACGGATCGTTCATAGGGATGTATACAGTTGACCCTCCACTAAATAAAAAATAAATAAATAAATAAAAAAGTCTCTAATTGTTTATATGATTGTTTTCTGTAAGGAGATTTAACATTTATGGAAGGAGTCTCCAGTTCAACGCTTCGAGTTCAACTTTTTTTTTTTTTTTTTGCTTTAGAGTTACCTAATTTGCATAGAAACGTCTGATTTGCACTGACGTTAAAAGCCGTAACGCCAAACTGTGTGTCTATTTTCAGACACACAGTTTGTCCATTCTTTGCAAGTTCGCTCAGTCAGGGTCTCCCGAGGTCGTCTTCACACTCCTCACTGTAATTCGGGAGGCAATGAGACTCGATCTGCATCCCGATACCGATTTTAACTCGCCCTTGATGACTTTCCCTTCATTTTACCCCTGGCCCCATCCTAAGAGTCGCTCTAATAGATTATTAGCTCAAGTGAACTTCATTATCCCTCTAATGAATAAGAAATCAAGTCTGACTGTATTTATCATAAACCGAAGTCACAAAACGTCTTTGAGAACCGAAAGCGCGTTCCTTTCTCAACAGGACACAAAATCGACGGCAAGAGAAAATATCTGTGAAGTATTATTTCATTTACTGTGTTTGTGTGGGTCTACGTATCGTAGGTAGCCAGCTGCTGTACAGTATCGCATCTATCACACCTCACTGTTCATGTGAATTTATTTCTTTTATTTTATTTATTAAGTAGCCATATAGCGTAGATGGGTAATGAGATAGCATTTCTCATTTGTGAGACTAAGACTAGGCCTTAAACTCCGCCTCCATCCTAGCTAACATCTCACCTAACACCTTCAGGTGTCCTCTTTTCTGTTCGTCGACTTCTACTATTACACTCGGGTCACTCTAGAGCAGTGGTCACAACCTTGGGATCTACTGGACCTTCATACAGGTTTCATCTCCAGCCAAAATCTAACACACCTGTTTTAATTGATCAACAACTTCTTAAGGCTTCTAATGATCAGGGGCACAATTATGGCTGGAACTAAAGTCTTCAGGAGGGTAGATCTCCAGGAATAGGGTTGGCGAACATCGTTCTAACGAATAATTCGGAGGACGATACAGCACGTCTGACAATCGCAAATGTTGAATTTGGTTTAATAATAATCATCATCATCATCATCATAATATTTCCCTGATTATAAACTGGTTTTAGATGATATGGCCAGATTATCCTGTGGCGTAGGGGGGTGTAAAGTCAAACCGTAACACTCTAAATGTATCATTTATGGAAGAAGTCTCCAGTGTCACTGAGAGGTAAAGCTGTAAGTTTACCGATATCTTCAGGACCGAGGGGTTCAAGCTTTGGAGTCGTTCCATTTGGATTCTCGTTAGCATACGGCTCTTCTTGCTGGATCACAAATCGTAGCTGGGAAGAGGTTTATGACGTGATCTGTTGGGAAATTTCCCTTCAGCTGTTAATTCGAAACCCGTGTACCAGTTTGTGTCTCATTTAGACCCGCGCTGCTCCGAACCAGGGGGAGTAATGATGCTTTGGCAGGAATTCGCAGGGCTTGGGGAATGTGGAGGGATTTAGCCGTATTAAACCACCTGTTCTGCTTGGTGATGACCTTTTAGTAAAGATTAGCATGCATTCGACACCTGTAGGTAGATTATGAGAATAATCATGTTTTATATTCGTTCCTGAGGGGCCGTAACGGCTGTTTTTTCTTTTTTTTTCTTTTAATGCTTCTTGGATTTGCCGTGGTGTTTCCTCCTCAGAGCTTCACAAGCGAGACGTGTTTTTTAAAAGAAGCACGGCGTTAGTACATCAGGACGAGGCATTTTTTTTCTTTTCGTTTTATAGCAGTGTCACTGCTTAATATTGTCATTAAGAGTAATCCATCAGTGTCATGCGGCGCTTTTATCATACTACAGACGCACAGCTCCATCTGGATTAATGTCGAAACTAAACAGGCCATGTTTTATGGATGATCAAAAAAAGGTCCAGACTTCCATGCATGCACTTTATTATATTTAGCTTTATTATTTGATTAGCATAGCCTGGTGTCTGCTAGTTAGCTAGAGATGCAAGCAATATATGAATGCATGCGCTTTAGCTTCGTGCTAACATTACTGCTGTCTGTAGAACCGCTCTTGCTGTAGAAGTCTTGTTTACTCTTGCCCTCCATTTTCCGCTGGTGAGAGAGGAATCTGGCGGGATCTGCCCTTGAACATCACTCTATTTATACAATTTTCTCTGGAGTATTTGCACCTTTTCATCTAATCTATTATTGGCTGAACAGATAAGAGGTCTTTTGCTAAAAAAAAAACAACCCACCAAGCTTCTGCTTCAGAACTAGCATGGCAGTCTTCCTGAGAAGGTTTTATCCCCAGCTTTATTCAGTAATCTGGCAGCGATAAGTGGAACAGTTATTCTGCCATTGCAGCTTTGGCGCTCGTAGTCCACTGCCCCTCAAACACATAAAATGTCTCTTTTATAAGAAGTGAATGTCTACCAGAGCAGATTTTTGTTAATGGTATATTCTCTACAGTAGCATTAGCTGTAGCAGAGCTGTTATTAATCGATAAATTCCATCTCGTGCAGCAATAAATGTCTCAATCCAGTGCAAATTTGAGATTGCTTTAAATACACTTGGCTCTTTTTATTTTCTTTGCCGATCATTGATAGGATTTTATGGATCTTTGATGTCCAAAACACTGGCTAGAGAAAAAATCTGGGGCCTTGTTTATCAAAGCATGCCTAAAACGTAAAGCTAAATTTATTAGCAAGAGCTGCGCCTACCCACAAGAAAATGATTACATGTGCGTATGCCGTTGATAAATCCCACACGGTCTAAATTGATGTGCTTGTACACGGCCACACTAATTTGCGTAAAGAAACGCCCTCAAATTGCCATATATGGGGAAACAACGTCCAACGTGGAGCATGCCATAAAGTCTAAGAACTGCTGATCCACTTCTCACTCTCTCACTCAGTTGAACCAAAAAAAAAAAACCCGTTCCTTCGGCAAAGTTGCATGAGCCAAATCTTCAAACGGGCCGTAAGCCTAATCAATCTTTAAACGTCCCTTATATACGTTTTTAATTTATATTCCGTGTGTCCTCTCTCTGCATCTTATAAGCACTGAAATTACTTGTAATTATTCTGATTGATTAATTGCAGGTATGATAGGCAGTAAGTCATATAGAAGAATAGACCTGCTATTACGCTTTTCTTCCACCGGGGCAGTCCGCAATCTTGACAGATGCATAGCCAGGAATGTGCGGAAATATACGCACGTCTACACGCATAGGCAAATGTTTGTACACGCAGTTACTATATATATATATAACAAGCCATAATTGTTGGGTTTAATTATTTACTTTTATTGTATTTTTAAGGTCTCATCTAATATTTAATAATTATGAGACTATATATGATTGTAAGACAGATTAAATCCATTTTTAGTCTGTGTTTTTTTTAACTTAATTTAAATGTGAACGTGTTCTATTGTCCATTTTTTTCTATTTCAGTTGTTGATTTTGTTAAAAAAAATAAAATAAATCATCTTGACGATGTCAAGCCTGAAATTAAGCTTAATCTTATTTCTGTTTTAATATTATAATGAGAAATATTCAATATCTGTGAATATATACAATCTACCTTCATTTGATATCTTTTGCAGTTCAAAACAGTTGATAATCAAGCTTATTTTCTTGTTGTTGTTGTTGTTGTTGTTGTTTCATTCTGCTTGGTAAACTCCAATCAGAGTAATGACTGTTTTGAAATCTGTGTATATATTTTGTTCTATATGTATATATAATTGCTGTAAAGGTCAATGAGACCTTTTAGACTTTCTCTGAAGTCTGTATGGAGATGCCCTTGGGTGAAAACAAAGTTATTTGTGCAATTATCAGAAAATTAAAACAAATCTAACATTTAAATCAGGGTCAAAGGATTCACACACCGCTCTGAATGCTGAACATCTGAAGCGCTGATATGAACTGCATTTCTTATTTATCGTTTTATTATTTTTTATGACTAGTGAAAGAAGGCAATGCGTTGCAGCTCAGCCGAACCAGATTTATATCTGACTGAAACACCTCTAGACTTGTGATTACGTTCCAATAACAACATTCAGGGTGGTAACAGTAACTCTGCTTTGTCACACCACCATGTCACTGATTGTGTTACTTTAACAGCACGACATGGAGAATTTATTCCTTTCTCTCTACTACTACCTTGCTCGCAAACTTCACTGTGTATGAGCGTTTGAGCTTGGAACTGAAAGTGGCCTCACTTTTCTGCGTTTAGCATCAGTAAAATTCTTCCTCACCCGTAAAGCCCATTGTGAACTCACCCCTGGGTAATTTTTGTTTCATAGCCGAGGGCCAGGGGGCAGAGGTGCCAGATGCTACTTGATGCATATGTAGGAGCAGAATTTGAATAATGTGCTCAGGGTAATTATGAAATTTCATGTGTGAGGATTTGACATCCCCTCTGTGAACAGCAGTGAGGGTTCTGCATAGAAACAGAAAATAGATTCCCTGGTCAAGGAAAGAAAAACAAACAAACGTGACTTAAGTCTAGATGGTTGGCTAAGTTGCCTCCGAGATAGAACCAACCTGACCAGTTCTATAGAAGCAGACTGAGAAGATAGAACCATCATGTCTGTGTCCAAAACCCCTGACCACCTGGAACCAGCCTGAACAGAAAGACCTAGCACCATCAGCTAGAACCAGCCCGACTAATTAGGTCCAGCCTGATTAGCTAGAACTAGCCTGACCAGCAAGAACCAACTTTTGCATGTCTAAAACCCCTCTAAAATGTTCATGATCAGCAAGAATCACCCTGACAGCTAGAACTACTCTACCATGATTAGCTAGAACCAGCTTAAAAGCTAGAACTACCACGCTCAGATAGAATCTGCCTGACAGCTAGATTACCATGATTAGCTAGAACCAGCTAAAACCACCAGATAGAACTACCAAGATAAGCTAGAACCCGCCAGTACCTGCTCAACTTCCCCCCAACACCAAATCTGACTAGCAAGAACCAGCCAAGCCAGCAAGAACCAGCCTGTACATGTCCAAAAACCCTCTAAAATCATCTACCCTGACCAGCTGGAACCAGCCTGTACCTGTCTATGCTGCTAAAACAATCAAACTTTTCTAGCTTGAACAGTAGAATCAATCGAAATAGCTCGAACCAGCATGTACATCAAAACTACTCCAAAACCATCACATTTGATCATCCAGTTAGAACCAATCTGCAAATATCCCAAATCCACTAAAATCAGCCTGGCTTGTCCCAGTAAGCTGGGTGTAGCTGCCCCAGGCTGTATTTTCAGTTCTTTCCCAGAAGAAAGGGTAATGAATATGGCTGGTGTAAAGACAGACACACTCACAGACGTTACCTTTAATTGAGGAAATTAAAGAGATTGTTGAAGACATATCGTCTGACGTTTTGCATTGACTTTAAATTTGAGTTTTTACTTTGTGTCATTGATGTCTTTTCGTCATGGAGTTCATGGAGGCATTAAGTTTTCCGGCTGTGTCCGTCCAGCCGTCTGTTTGTCTAAGATTCTCGTTGGTGTGATATCTCCAGAAGGAATGATTCGAATATTTGTAGGATTTATACGGAATTATCATTGTAACCAGCAGATGGACTGATTAGATTTTAGAATTGATTCGAACAGGGTCAAGGTCACAGGTTTGAAATGGTTTTTCTTTAATTACTTCCTCTCCTGTTTGAAATATATATATATATATATTATATACGTATATATTTTTTCTTACACCTCTTTTTCATATCCAATACAAGATAACCAAGGAAAGGACGTATTCCATTAGTTTCCATTAATGCTCTTACGTTCTCCCGTACTATATTTTCCGGGATATAAAGTACCGTGGATGTGTTTGCGTGTGTAAAAGATCACCTACATCTCGCACGTGATTACGTTTTTCTCATTGTAACAATGCTTTATTAACTAAAATGGTAAGCCTTGTATTAACTATGCTTTAATGATATTTATGGTAACGCACAGCTCCACCGTAAATCGGGAGACATTAAGACTCCTGACATTGTCCTGACAAGGACGAAGGAGATATTCTCACATTAGCATTCCCCGATTTCTTTGCACAGTTTGAGGTGCATTAGCTGAAGGCTTTAAATCTAAATCAGCCGAGTCCGGGGTCGATATCGTCTGCGGAGCAGTTCGGTGGCATAGCAGCCAGAAATCTATGTCTGCTTGTGCTTTAGTTAAAGTGATGCGCTAGTCCTAAGGTTATTTCCCTCAGTACACACTGAATATAATTTGTGACTGATCAATCCCTTTCGTCAATACGGCCCGGTTCGCAAGGACATTTCCACCATCCTTTACCAAACATGCTTTTATGCATTGCTGCTTTGTTGGAGGCATCGAGATAACCCCCCCCCCCCCCCCCCCCTTGCACTTGACCGGGAATTTTTGAATCGGAAACACTGAAACAGATGATCTGTCCAGTCCGCTGACCTTTTCAATAGAAAACAGTGCATCATTTTTATGTATTGATGTCTGTATTCTGTCAATAGACCGTCCCTATTCAAAACAATGTAGTTGTAAATGCTTCGCAGAAATGGCTCTGTCCGACCGTAGTCGGTCTCATGACCTGCTAATCCATAAAAATTCCAATGATTCCAAAATGATGAATGATTTGGGCTGGATGTTAGTCATAGTATTCAATCAAATTAAGTAGTAAATAATTAGCAGACCATGACAGTTGAAAGTGTATGTCAGTATGGATTAATTTATTTTGATTGTGCAGTGTATCTAAATAAGGGCTCACACTTCCGGGGTCGGGGGTTCGATTCATGCTGTTGCCCAGCGTGGGCGGAGTTCACATGTTCTCCCCGTGCTGCGGGGGTTTCCTCCGGGTACTCTGGTTTCCTCCCCCAGTCCAAACACATGCACTGTAGGCTGATTGGCGTGTCTAAAGTGTCCGTAGATTGTGTCGTGCGATGGACTGCCACCCCATCCAGGGTGTACCCCACCTTGTATCCGATGCTCCCTGGGATAGGCTCCGGGTTCCCCGTGACCCTGAAGGATAACCGCTACAGAAAATGGACGGATGGATGGAAGGATTATTATACTAATAGTACAAGTGTTACTTGTAGTAGTATAATCCTATTTTTAAACTATAGCTTACATTTATATTTTAACTAGATTTTGAAACTTCATATATCTAAAAAATATACAGCCTAAGTAACTAATACGATCCCAGAAAATAGGTAATGTTTTAGCATAAATCATGAATATAATCTATGAAAACATCGTCACCTATTAACTCTAGAACTTTTTTTTTCCTGAGATGCAAGATGTTCAACATTATACAATTCGGTATGAAGGGATTTAAAAACACCTGTTGAAATAAATCAGTTCTATGCTAGGTTTATCTTACAGAGTTACGACTGAAGGATGAAAATAAACCGCAATAAAAATCGTTTTAAAACGTCTCCAGATTCCAGATGAACGGAGTCGTAGAAGCAACATCACTTGTTCTTCTCTCAAACCTGGTTTTAATGAACTGCAGTTATCTGGATGTGATAGAATCTAAAAATCTGGCCGACGTTTATTGAGCACAGAAATGACTAATCCATCAGCTCCGTGGAAGGCGGCGTGTGATGGGAGCTTCAGCAGTTTTTCCATTAGCTAGAAAGTTAATCACGTCTTTAATACTTTTTATTCCAAACAACTTTTATGGTCACCCAGACGTCTTTTTTTTTATTTATTTTTTTTAATTATTTCATCTGCATGTGCCCCGAGTCCGCTTTTAGTTATATAAAGACCCCCCTTGGCTCGTCGCAGCTTCACACACACACACACACACACACACACACGGTTTAGAGGCTTTAGTTTGTCCTCCATGTCTCTGTGGCCTGCTGAGATCTCAGTTAATGAAGGTAACCTGTGAGCATGAGGAATCTGACAGATATCCGTGTCCCCCACTGTTCTACCCATAATGCACCAGGCTTCAATGAACCTCCCATACAGTATGGTTTCTGGGCTAGAAATTATACAGATATCCTCAACGATCTCCCCCAAATCCATTCAAACTCCAGCTTTATTTTCTCTCTCAGATTTTGTCAGATAACTTCAACATGTGATCCTCCCAATCTGTGTGACCGATTCAAAATGTATTAGAACCTTTAGCATAATATAGTCTCGCATTATTAAATATATTACCATGAATAGATGGAAAAAATGAAACCAGTTCACTGACACGTTAAAAGGCCATTAGAGAAATAAGTCATTTATTATAATTTAATATGCATTAATTACAGTACATATGTAATAAAGCTTGTATGCATTTAAATAAAAACAAAGCATCCAGCTTAGCTGTTTGGCTAAATTAATAAATAAATGTGGAATAAATAAGCAAACACACAAACAATTGTTTATTATAAATAAATAAATAAATAAATAGATAAGTGTACTTTTTTTAGCTCGAACGTGCATGAGCTGTCCGACATAAAACACACACATTAAATCAATCAGTCAATCAATAAATAACCCCCCCCCCCCCCCCCCCCCCCCCCCCCCCCCCCCCCCATGCGCACACACAGGCAAACAAATAAACAAACATATTCTAGTATACCTATTTGGCTGAATATAGTAATCATTATAATTATTCAAATGAGTAAATACTGTAACTCTCTATAAACACACTCCAGCGTACCGATTTGGGCAAAATGTCTAACACCATTACACAGACAAAACCAACCAAACAAAAGCCTCTCCGGTGTATAGATAGATAGATAGATGATAGATAGATAGATAGATAGATAGATAGATGGATGTATAGATGGATGGATAGATGGGTAGATGATAGATAGATGGATAGATAGATGGATAGACAGATAGATAGATGGATAGACAGACAGATAGATTGAAAGATGGATGGATAGATGGGTGGATGGGTAGATGGATAGATAGATAGATAGACGGTTGGATGGATGGATAGACAGACGGATGGATGGATGGATAGATAGACAGACGGACGGATGGATGGATAGATGGATGGATAGATGGGTAGATAGACGGATAGATAGATGGATAGACGGATAGATAGATGGATAGACAGACAGATAGATTGAAAGATGGATAGATAGACGGATAGATGAAAGATGGATGGATAGATGGGTAGATGGATAGATAGACGGATAGATGGAAAGATGGATGGGTAGATGGATAGACAAATGGATGGATGGATGGATGGATAGATAGACGGATGGATGGATGGATAGATAGATCGATGAATAGATGGGTAGATACCGGTAGATGGATGGATGGATAGATAGACGGATGGATGGATGGATGGATAGATAGATGGATGGATGGATGGATGGATAGATCGATGAATGGATGGATGGATAGATAGATGGATGAATAGATGGGTAGATACCGGTAGATGGATGGATGGATAGATAGACAGATGGATAACCCGCAGACAAACACATTTGATGCTAGTGTGTAGATAGAAAATTTGATTTATTAATCGATAAATTAATTAATTCAATAATTCAAAAATAATAATCATCTAAATGAATACATTTGTGCAAACTGTCCAATGCCAAACCCATGTATAAAAAATTTTTTTTAAAAAAGGCAGCACAGAAAAGACGTGAGCTCCATGGGGAAACCTGCAGCTGTTTATCTAAGAATTGAT